>NW_026600399.1:0-12500 GCF_029448725.1 Salvelinus fontinalis | reverse complement strand
TTTGCAGGTCAGTTGGTGTTTCTGATAAGCTCCGCCGTGCTGCTTGGTAGTTTCAATGTCCATATGAATCTTTTCAACTGTCCTCTGTCAAGGTCGAAAAGTATATTCAACACCTTCTCTGTCACCTTGATGTTTATTGATAACCTTGCCGCGTGTAGCGAAGGCCACAGGTTGTAGCTGACTTGAGGTGTGAGTACAGTCACTGTCTTTGACTCGCTTCACCAGGTCATTGCGACCGATTTTCTTGAGCAGGGTGTTCAACCCTGCCCGTGCTGCAGCTCCGTAATGCCATAACATCTGCTAACCCTGTTCTATCTGTCACATATTGCAGGTCCAGAACACTGATGCGGTGTCGATGCGTGATCTCTATCTCGCTCATAACAAACTTCATCTTCTCAATATCATCACGGGTTATATTGTCCCAAAAAATTGAGACTATTTCCTTAGGTGACATAACATTACCATTACCTACTGAGGATGATCCAGGGTAATTTCCCATGTTGCCATCAAGCTATTACTAGTAATACCTCCCTTTCTTCTGGCAGTGTCAATCAGGGCCCGGGCCTTGTCATGAGTACCTCCTATAGACTGGATACTTTCCAACTCTCCATTGTTTAGCATCCTTTGTGCAAAGAGAACATCTGCAATATGGTCCAACATCTTCATCTTGGCAGCATCTATGTAGCTGAGTCTTTTCTTGTAAAGGACATTCATGGTATCGGCTATTCGGTATGTGACACAGGAACAGCTTGTTGAAATATACAACTGCACGTTGGCTCTGCTAGACCTCTGCTTATGACCAACTTTAGTCTTTACTGTTTTAGAGAAACATCATGACCAAGTTCTGACCTTGAAGCAGTTCAGACTTTCTGCCCCCCTCTCTCTCTTCCCCTCTGTTCTAACTCTCTCCCTTCCCTCTCTCTCTTTTTCCCTCTGTTCTGACTCTCTCTCCTCCCTCTCTCTCTCTTTCCCTCTGTTCTGACTCTCTCCCCTCCTTCTCTCTCTCTTTCCCTCTGTTCTGCCTCTCTACCCTCCCTCTCTCTTTCCCTCTGTTCTGACTCTCTACCCTCCCTCTCTCTCTCCCCCTCAGGGCTCCAGATCCTCTATCAGTTCTGACTCTCTACCCTCCCAGTATAGTATACAGACTGGACAACAGGACAATGATCCTAAGCCCGGACTTGAACCCGATCGAACATCTCTGGAGACACCTGAAAAAAGCAGTGCAGCGACGCTCCCCATCCAACCTGACAGCTTGAGAGGATCTGCAGAGAAGAATGGGAGAAACTCCCCAAATACAGGTGTGCCAAGCTTGTAGCATCATACCCAAGAAGACTCAAGGCTGTAATCACTGCCAAAGGTGCTTCAACAAAGTACTGAGTAAAGGGTCTGAATACTTATGTAAATGTGATATCTACGTTTTTTTTAAATAAACAGTTACACACATAAAATAAACAGTTTTTGCTTTGTAATTCTGGGTTATTGTGTGTAGATTGATGAGGGGAAAAAACTATGTAATCCATTTTAGAAAAAGGCTGTAACGTGACAAAATGTGTAAAAAGTCAAGGGGTCTGAATACTTTCTGAATGCCCTGTATATCAGTATATTAGACTCTCTCTCTGCAGTGATGTTGTTTTCATCACTTCTGGTTTAACACTGACATCAAGTGGTGATTGTCCAAACTGCACCTCTGTTAAGATAAAAAGCGAGAGATGTAGAGAGAGAGAGAGAGAGAAGACCACAGAGAGAGAGAGCAGAGAGAAGAGAGCAGAGCACAGAGAGAGAGCTCAGAGAGCAGAAAGAGGCAGAGAGAGAGAGAGCAGCGAGAGAGAGCAGAGCAGAGAGAGAGAGAGCAGGGAAAAGAGAAAGCAGAGAGCAGAGAAAAGAGAGAAAGCAGAGAGGGTGAGAGCAGAGAGAGAGCAGGCTGAGAGAGCAGAGAGCATTAGAGAGACCGGAGAGCAGGCTGAGAGAGCAGAGAGAAAACAGAAAGAGAGAGATCAGAGAGAGCAGAGAAAAGAGAGAGCGCAGCAGAGCAGAGAGCAGAGAACAGAGAGAGAGAGCAGAGAACAGAGAGAAGAGAGAGAGAGCAGAGGGAGTGAGAGAGCAGAGAGAAGAGAGAGAGAGCAGAGGGAGAGAGCAGAAAGAGAGAGAGCAGAGAGAGAGCAGAGAAAGAGCAGCAGAGCAGAGAGAGAGACCGCAGAGGGCGAGAGAGAGAGCCGAGAGGGAGAGAGAGAGCAGAGAGCAAAAAGAGAGAGAGAGAGAGAGTAGACAGAGCAGGGAGAGAGAGAGAAGAGAGAGCAGATAGAGCAGAGGGAGAGAGAGCAGAGAGGGAGAGAGAACAGAGAGAGCAGAGAGGGCAGAGAGCAGAAAGCAGGCTGAGAGAGCAGAGAGAGCAGAGAGTGAGAGAGGGAAGAGAGCAGAAAAAGAGCAGAGAGAGAGAGGAGAGGGAGAGAGCAGAGGGAGAGAGCAGAGGGAGAGAGATAGCAGAGAGAGAGCAGGCTGAGAGAGCAGAGAGACAGTGAGAGAGCAGAGAAGAGAGCAGAGAGCAGGCTGAGAAAGCAAAGAGAGAGAGAGAGAGCAGAGGGCAAAGAGAGAGCAGAGAGAGAGAAAGCAGAGAGCAGAGAGGTCAGAGAGTGAGCAGAGAGAGAGCAGGGAAAAGACAGCAGAGAGAGCAGAGGGAGAGATAGATCAGAGAACAGAGAGAGAGCAGAGAGAGAGAGAAGAGAGGGAGAGAGAGCAGGGTGAGAGAGAGAGAGCAGAGGGAGAGAGCACAGAGAGAGAGAGCAGAGACAGAGAAGAGAGTAGGCTGAGAGAGAAAAGAGAGAGAGCAGAGAGAGAGCAGAGACCAGAGAGAGAGCAGAGAGCAGGCTGAGAAAGCAAAGAGAGTGAGAGAGCAGAGAAGGCAGAGAGGGCAGAGAGAGAGCAGAGAGCAGAAAGAGAGCGTAGAGAGAGAGCAGAAAGCAGGCTGAGAGAGCAGAGAGAGAAAGCAGAGAGTGAGAGAGGGAAGAGAGCAGAAAAAGAGCAGAGAGAGAGTGCAGAGAGTAGGCTGAGAGTGCAGAGTGAGAGAGAGCAGAGAGATAGCAGAGAGAGAGCGAGCAGAGGGAGAGAGATAGCAGAGAGCAGGCTGAGAGAGCAGAGAGACAGTGAGAGAGCAGAGAAGAGAGCAGAGGGAGAGAGAGAACAGAGAGCAGAGAGCAGGCTGAGAGAGCAGAGAGAGAGAGCAGAGCGAGAGAGGGAGAGAGCAGAGAGTGAGATAGCAGTGAGCAGAGTGAGGGCAGAGAGAGCGAGCAGAGAGCAGGCTGAGAGAGCAGAGGGCAAAGAGAGAGCAGAGAGAGAGAAAGCAGAGAGCAGAGAGGTCAGAGAGCGAGCAGAGAGAGAGCAGGGAAAAGACAGCAGAGAGCAGAGGGAGAGATAGATCAGAGAACAGAGAGAGAGCAGAGAGAGAAGAGTAGAGAAAAGAGAGAGAGCAGAGAACATATAGAGAGAGCAGAGTGAGAGAGAAGAGAGGGAGAGAGAGCAGGGTGAGAGAGAGAGAGCAGAGGGAGAGCTGAGAGCTGAGCGAGCAGAGCACAGAGAGAGCATAGAGAGAGCAGAGACAGAGCAGAGAGTAGGCTGAGAGAGAAAAGAGAGAGAGCAGGCTGAGAAAGCAAAGAGAGTGAGAGATAGAGCAGGGGGAGAGAGAGCAGAGAGGTAGAGAGAACAGAGAGAGCAGAGAGGGCAGAGAGAGAGCAGAGAGCAGAAAGAGAGAGTAGAGAGAGAGCAGAAAGCAGGCTGAGAGAGCAGAGAGAGAGAGAGGGAAGAGAGCAGAAAAAGAGCAGAGAGTGCAGAGAGTAGGCTGAGAGTGCAGAGTGAGAGAGAGCAGAGAGAGAGCGAGCAGAGGGAGAGAGATAGCAGAGAGCAGGCTGAGAGAGCAGAGAAGAGAGCAGAGGGAGAGAGAGAACAGAGAGAGAGCAGAGAGCAGGCTGAGAGCAGAGAGAGATAGCAGAGCGAGAGAGGGAGAGAGCAGAGAGTGAGATAGCAGTGAGCAGAGTGAGGGCAGAGAGAGCGAGCAGAGAGCAGAGAGAGAGCGAGCAGAAAGCAGGCTGAGAAAGCAAAGAGAGAGAGAGAGAGAGCAGAGGGCAAAGAGAGAGCAGAGAGAGAGAAAGCAGAGAGCAGAGAGGTCAGAGAGTGAGCAGAGAGAGAGCAGGGAAAAGAGAGCAGAGAGAGCAGAGGGAGAGATAGATCAGAGAACAGAGAGAGAGCAGAGAGAGAGCAGAGCAAGAAGAGTAGAGAAAAGAGAGAGAGCAGAGAACATATAGAGAGAGCAGAGTGAGAGAAAAGAGAGGGAGAGAGAGAGAGCAGAGAGAGACAGCAGAGAGAGAGCTGAGAGCAGAGAGAGCTGAGTGAGCAGAGCACAGAGAGAGCATAGAGAGAGAGAGCAGAGAGTAGGCTGAGAGAGCAGAGAGGAGAGGGCAGAGTGAGAGAGAGAGAGCAGAGACCAGAGAGAGAGAAGAGAGCAGGCTGAGAAAGCAAAGAGAGTGAGAGAGCAGAGAAGGCAGAGAGAGAGCAGAGAGAGAAGAGGGCAGAGAGAGAGAGAGCAGGCTGAAAAAGCAAAGAGAGAGTGAGAGAGGATAGAGTGAGAGCAGAGAGAGAGCAGAGAAAAGAGAGCAGAAGAGCAGAGGGAAAGAGAGAGCAGAGAGAGAGAGCAGGCTGAGAGAGCAGAGAGAGAGAGAGAGCAGAGGGGGAGAGAGAGCAGAGGGGGAGAGAGAGCAGAGAGAGAGAGAGAGAGCAGAAAACAGAGCAGGCTGAGAAAGCAAAGAGAGAGCAGAGAGAAGAGAGAGGGCAGAGAGATTAGAGAGAACAGAGCAGAAAGAGCAGAGGGAGAGAGAGCAGAGAACAGAGAGAAGAGAGAGAAAAGAGAGAGCAGAGCGAGAGCAGAGAGAGCAGAGGATAGAGAGAGCAGAGATAGACAGCAGAGAGACAGCAGAGAGAGAGAGAGCAGAGTGAGAGAGAACAGAGAAGGCAGAGAGAGCAGAGAGAAGAGAGAGAACAGAGAGTGCTGAGAGAGCGAGAACAGAGAGAGAAAGCAGAGCATAGAGAAAAGAGAGAGCAGAGACTGAGATAGCAGAGAGAGATAGCAGGGAGAGCAGAGCAGAGAGAGCAGAGAACAGAGACAGAGAGCAGAGAGAAAGAGCAGAGAGAGAGCAGAAGGCAGAGAGCTGAGCGAGCAGAGCACAGAGAGAGCATAGAGAGAGGGGTGAGGGCAGAGTGAGAGAGAGAGCAGAGGGAGAGCAGAGAAGGCAGAGAGAGAGCAGAGAAGGCAGAGAGAGAAGAGGGCAGAGAGAGCAGAGGGAGAGAGAGAGAGCAGAGAACAGAGAGCAGAGAGAGCAGGCTGAGAAAGCAAAGAGAGAGAGCAGAGAGAGCAGAGAAGGCAGAGAGAGCAGGCTGAGAGAGCAGAGGGAGAGAGCAGAGAACAGAGAGAGAGCAGGCTGAGAAAGCAAAGGGAGAGCAGAGAGAACAGAGAAAAGAGAGAGCAGAGAGAACAGAGTAGAGAGAGCAGAGAGAAAGAGCAGAGCGAGCAGGCTGAGAAAGCAAAGAGAGAGAGCAGAGAGAGAGCAGAGAGAGAACAGAGAGTGCTGAGAGAGAAGAGAGAGAGCAAGCAGAGAGAGCAGAGCATAGAGAAAAGTGAGAGCAGAGAGAGAGAGCAGAGAGAGCAGAGAGAGAGAGCAGAGGGAGACAGAGAGCAGATAGAAAAAGCAGAGAGAGAGAACAGAGGGCAGAGAGAGCAGAGAGAACAGAGAGTGCTGAGAGAGAGAACAGAGAGTGCTGAGAGAGAGAACAGAGAGAACAGAGAGTGCTGAGAGAGCAATAGAGAGCATAGAGAGCGAGAGAGAGCAGGCTGAGAAAGCAAAGAGAGTGAGAGAGCGTAGAGTGAGAGAGAAGAGAGAGAGCAGAGAGAAAGCAGAGAAAAGAGAGAACAGCAGAGCAGACAGAGAGCAGGCTGAGAGAGAAGAGAGAGCAGAGAGCAAGAGAGAGCAGGGAGGGAGAGAGCAGAGAGTGAGAGCAGAGAGAGCAATAGAGAGCAGAGAGAGAGCGGACAGCAGAGAACAGAGAAAAGAGAGAACAGCAGAGCGAGCAAAGAGCAGAGAGAGAGCAGATAGCAGGCTGAGAGAGCAGAGAGAGAGCAGAGGGAGAGAAGAGAGTAGAGAGAGCAGAGAGAAAAAACAATATGTTGCTATAGTGACCCTGCATCACAACACTCTGTTGCTATAGTGACCCTGCATCACAACACTCTGTTGTACAATTTGTTTAATTCAATTCCACATATTTAATTGTTTGTATTTCATTTCATATTAGTTTCATGTTTCAACCAGTCGCAGGTTAACGTCAACCTGACAGAGGAAACGTAACATCAATAACCAAACTGTTTTCACAATTAACAGGCTTTTCTTGTTTCAAGTATGTTTTATTATGAAAAGTACAATATATCCTTGAATACTTGTACAACTATGGAGCGTATGTCCATATATAATTATACAATTTGTTATTCAACATAAAAGACAACAAACTATCACATTGGTATTTTAACGGTGTTATTGTCACAATTATAGGAAGACATGTGTGTGTGTGTGTGTGTTTCTACAGTGTGTGTGTGTGTTTGTCCAGTGTGTGTGTGTTTGTCCAGTGTGTGTGTGTCAAGTGTGTGTGTGTGTCCAGTGTGTGTATCTGTCCAGTGTGTGTGTGTGTGTGTCCAGTGTGTGTGTATCTGTCCAGTGTGTCTGTGTGTGTGTCCAGTGTGAGTGTGTGTCCAGTGTGAGTGTGTGTGTGTGTCCAGTGTGAGTGTGTGTGTGTGTGTCCATTGTGTGTGTGTGTGTGTCCAGTGAGTGTGTGTGTGTGTCCAGTGAGTGTGTGTGTGTGTCCAGTCTGTGTGTGTGGGTGTCCAGTGTGAGTGTTTGTGTGTGTCCAGTGAGTGTGTGTGTGTGTGTGTCCAGTGCATGTGTGTCTGTCCAGTGTGTGTCAGGTTATTTTTTCAGAGACACTGAGGCACCATCATACCAAACCCCAAACCCTGGATAGAGGGGCTCAGTGAATGTGGAGGTGAATGTGATCAGGTGGGTCAGTGTGTCAGAGGAGGCTCTATAGAAGGACAGAGTGCCGGCTGGCCAGTCCAGATACACTCCTACTCTGTGGGAGCTGGAGGGGCGGACGTCTATGGTAGTGGGTTTATTATTGTGCCAGGCAGCGTAACTGTTGTCAGAGCAGAACAGACTCCAGGACTTGTTATTCCATCCAAGACAACAGTCATCTCCCCATCCTCTCCTGCTGATTCCTTTATATGTCACTCCTATATCAGCCATTATCCCACTCCACTCTACCTCCCAGTAACAGCGCCCAGTCAGGCCCTCTCTACACAGCACCTGTCCACAGCCCTGAAATCTCTCTGGGTGATCAGGATACGGCTGCTCCTCTGTCCTACATGTCACCTTTCTGTTCTCCTCAGACAGAGAGAGTAGTCTGTTTACTGTGTTTAGGTCCAGTGTGAGATCACAGACATCTGATGGATGAAACCAGACACAATATTAGAAATCATCATCATTCACATTAGAATGTTAACTCACTTTTCACTAATTCATTTAATGTAGATGTTTCTAGGTATCAAAAGGAGAAGTTAAGGTAACTTGAGACTTGTTGAATGATCATATGTTATACTGTATGGTAATATAAAACACACTTATTCCCATTAATTACACACACACACACACACACACACACACACACACACACACACACACACACACACACACACACACACACACACACACACACACACACACACACACACACACATACAGGACACACACATACAGGACACACATATACTGGACACACACACACACTGGACACACACACTGGACACTCATACACACACACACACACACACAAACACACACACACAAACAGTCAGCATATAACTTTGTCCAACTGTTGGTAAGAATGTTAGTCTTAACAAGCCTGATAAGTCAAACATGTCTGATATGAACATGGACATAAACCCTCTACATACTTGAGTTTCTCCAGTCTGCAGTGTGGATCCTCCAGTCCAGCAGAGAGCAGTCTGACTCCTGAGTCTCCTGGGTGATTGTAGCTCAGGTCCAGCTCTCTCAGGTGTGAGGGGTTTGACCTCAGAGCTGAGACCAGAGAAGCACAGCCTTCCTCTGTGACTAGACAGCCTGACAGCCTGCAAAGAGTCAAATCACATTAAATCACACTGCTATTCTTTGGTGGTGAAAATAGTGGCAGTATATTTTTATCCATATTCATGTCTCACCCTGATCGGTTTCACCTGTCTTGTGATTGTCTCCACCCCCTCCAGGTGTCGCTTATTTCCCTGGTGTATATATCCCTGTTTCCCTGGTGTATATATCCCTGTGTTTCCCTGGTGTATATATCCCTGTGTTTCCCTGGTGTATATATCCCTGTGTTTCCCTGGTGTATATATCCCTGTGTTTCCCCGGTGTATATATCCCTGGTGTATATATCCCTGTGTTTCCCTGGTGTATTTATCCCTGTGTTTCCCTGGTGTATATGTCCCTGTGTTTCCCTGGTGTATATATCCCTGTGTTTCCCTGGTGTATATATCCCTGTGTTTCCCTGGTGTATATATCCCTGTGTTTCCCTGGTGTATATATCCCTGTGTTTCCCTGGTGTATATATCCCTGTTTCCCTGGTGTATATATCCCTGTGTTTCCCTGGTGTATATATCCCCGTGTTTCCCTGGTGTATATATCCCTGTGTTTCCCTGGTGTATATATCGCTGTGTTTCCCTGGTGTATATATCCCTGTGTTTCCCTGGTGTATATATCCCTGTGTTTCCCTGGTGTATATATCCCTGTGTTTCCCTGGTGTATATATCCCTATGTTTCCCTGGTGTATATATCCCTGTGTTTCCCTGGTGTATATATCTCCCTGTGTTTCCCTGGTGTATATATCCCTGTGTTTCCCTGGTGTATATATCCCCGTGTTTTCCTGGTGTATATATCCCTGTGTTTCCCTGGTGTATATATCCCTGTGTTTCCCTGGTGTATATATCCCTGTGTTTCCCTGGTGTATATATCCCTGTGTTTCCCTGGTGTATATATCCCTGTGTTTCCCTGGTGTATATATCCCCGTGTTTCCCTGGTGTATATATCCCTGTGTTTCCCTGGTGTATATATCCCTGTGTTTCCCTGGTGTATATATCCCTGTGTTTCCCTGGTGTATATATCCCCGTGTTTCCCTGGTGTATATATCCCTGTGTTTCCCTGGTGTATATATCCCTGGTGTACATATCCCTGTGTTTCCCTGGTGTATATATCCCTGTGTTTACCAGTTTGTATATATCCCTGGTGTATATATCCCTGTTTCCCTGGTGTATATATCCCTGTGTTTCCCTGGTGTATATATCCCCGTGTTTCCCTGGTGTATATATCCCTGTGTTTCCCTGGTGTATATATCCCTGTGTTTCCCTGGTGTATATATCCCTGTGTTTCCCTGGTGTATATATCCTTGTGTTTCCCTGGTGTATATATCCCTGTGTTTCCCTGGTGTATATATCCTTGTGTTTCCCTGGTGTATATATCCCTGTGTTTCCTCGGTGTATTCCTCCCCCGTGTTTCCCTGGTGTATATATCCCTGTGTTTCCCTGGTGTATATATTCCTGGGTATCCCTGGTGTATATATATTCCTGTGTTTCCCTGGTGTATATATCCCTGTGTTTCCCTGGTGTATATATCCCTGTGTTTCCTCGGTGTATTCCTCCCCCGTATTTCCCTAGTGTATATATCCCTGTGTTTCCCTGGTGTATATATCCCTGTGTTTCCCTGGTGTATATATCCCTGTGTTTCCCTGGTGTATATTTCCCTGTGTTTCCCTGGTGTATATATATTCCTGTGTTTCCCTAGTGTATATATCCCTGTGTTTCCCTGGTGTATATTTCCCTGTGTTTCCCTGGTGTATATATATTCCTGTGTTTCCCTGGTGTATATATCCCTGTGTTTCCCTGGTGTATATATCCCTGTGTTTCCCTGGTGTATATATTCTCCTGTGTTTCCCTGGTGTATATATCCCTGTGTTTCCCTGGTGTATATATCCCTGTGTTTCCCTGGTGTATATATCCCTGTGTTTCCCTGGTGTATATATTCTCCTGTGTTTCCCTGGTGTATATATCCCTGTGTTTCCCTGGTGTATATATCCCTGTGTTTCCCTGGTGTATATATATTCCTGTGTTTCCCTGGTGTATATATCCTCCTGTGTTTCCCTGGTGTATATATCCCTGTGTTTCCCTGGTGTATATATCCCTGTGTTTCCCTGGTGTATATATCCCAGTGTTCCCCTGGTGTATATATCCCTGTGTTTCCCTGGTGTATATATCCCTGTGTTTCCCTGGTGTATATATCCCTGTGATTCCTGTCTCTCTGTACCAGTTCGTCTTGTATGTTTATCAAGTCAACCAGCGTTTTTCCCTACTCCTGCTTCTATTCTTTTTTGATAGTCCTCCCGGTTTTTGTCCCTTGCCTGTTTTCTGGACTCTGTACCCGCCTGCCTGACCATTCTGCCTGTCCTGACCTCTAGCCTGCCAGACCATTCTGCCTGTCCTGACCTCGAGCCTGCCTGACCATTCTGCCTGTCCTGACCTCTAGCCTGCCTGACCATCCTGCCTGTCCTGACCTCGAGTCTGCCTGACCATTCTGCCTGTCCTGACCTCTAGCCTGCCTGACCATTCTGCCTGTCCTGACCTCTAGCCTGCCTTACCATTCTGCCTGTCCTGACCTCTAGCCTGCCTGACCATTCTGCCTGTCCTGACCTCTAGCCTGCCTGACCATTCTGCCTGTCCTGACCTCTAGCCTGCCTGACCATTCTGCCTGTCCTGACCTCTAGTCTGCCTGACCATTCTGCCTGTCCTGACCTCTAGCCTGCCTGACCATTCTGCCTGTCCTGACCTCTAGCCTGCCTGACCATTCTGCCTGTCCTGACCTCGAGTCTGCCTGCCACACTGTACCTCCTGGACTCTGATCTGGTTATGACCTTTGGCCTGTCCACGACCATTCTCTTGCCTTCCCCTTTTAGTATATTAATAAATATCAAAGACTCTAACCATCTGCCTCCCGTTCCATCTGGGTCTCGCCTTGTACCTTAAACCACACTGCTATTCTTTGAGGGTATCACCTTTTATTTGAGGGTAGTTTAATACATGTCTGTTTCACCGTTTAGAAAAATAAAACATGCTCACCTCTCACCTTTAACCTCAAATAAAAGGTGACATTCTGTACTGTCACCTCATATGAAACATTATATCTCATATCCAAAATGCTGGAGCATAACACCAAATGTAAAACTGTAAGCTTCATTGTCCAAACACATGTGGTGTGGACTATGTGTGTCTGGTAAACACATGTGGTGTGGACTATGTGTGTCTGGTAAACACATGTGGTGTGGACTATGTGTGTCTGGTAAACACATGTGGTGTGGACTATGTGTGTCTGGTAAACACATGTGGTGTGGACTATGTGTGTCTGGTAAACACATGTGTTGTGGACTATGTGTGTCTGGTAAACACATGTGGTGTGGACTATGTGTGTCTGGTAAACACATGTGGTGTGGACTATGTGTGTCTGGTAAACACATGTGGTGTGGACTATGTGTGTCTGGTAAACACATGTGGTGTGGACTATGTGTGTCTGGTAAACACATGTGGTGTGGACTATGTGTGTCTGGTAAACACATGTGTTGTGGACTATGTGTGTCTGGTAAACACATGTGGTGTGGACTATGTGTGTCTGGTAAACACATGTGGTGTGGACTATGTGTGTCTGGTAAACACATGTGGTGTGGACTATGTGTGTCTGGTAAACACATGTGTTGTGGACTATGTGTGTCTGGTAAACACATGTGGTGTGGACTATGTGTGTCTGGTAAACACATGTGTTGTGGACTATGTGTGTCTGGTAAACACATGTGGATCTGGTGAACAGTTAGTCATTGAGTGAACAGGTTTTTATTTTTTATATTATTTTATTACATTTTTACTAACGACATGCCACTTTGAGTAAGGCCAGTGTGACGATGTATGTGGATGACTCATCACTAAAAACGTCAGCTACTACAGCGACTGAAATGACTGCAACACTCAACAAAGAGCTGCAGTTAGTTTCAGAGTGGGTGGCAAGGAATAAGTTAGTCCTAAATATTTATAAAACTAAAAACATTGTATTTGGGACAAATCACTCACTAAAACCTCAAATAAATCTTGTAATAGATCATGTGGAAATTGAGCAAGTTGAGGTGACTAAACTGCTTGAAGTTACCCTGGATTGTAACCTGTCATAATCAAAACATATTGATACAACAGTAGCTAAGATGGGGAGAAGTCTGTCATAATAAAGCACTGCTCTACCTTCTTAACAACACTATCAACAAGGCAAGTCCTACAGGCCCTAGTTTCTACCTTCTTAACAACACTATCAACAACGCAGGTCCTACAGGCC
>NW_026600398.1:265225-297714 GCF_029448725.1 Salvelinus fontinalis | reverse complement strand
AACAAACAAAACATTTACTCTACTGTTACTGTGGCCTACCTGAGCTTTAACAACAAACAAAACATTTACTCTGCTGTTACTGTGGCCTACCTGAGCTTTAACAACAAACAAAACATTTACTCTGCTGTTACTGTGGCCTACCTGAGCTTAAACAACGCATTAGCATGGAGAAGCATCTACCAGGCATGTAATACCAGGCCACTGTGGTAACAAGGCAGTAGCATGGAGAAGCATCTACCAGGCATGTAATACCAGGCCACTGTGGTAACAAGGCAGTAGCATGGAGAAGCATCTACCAGGCATGTAATACCAGGCCACTGTGGTAACAAGGCAGTAGCATGGAGAAGCATCTACCAGGCATGTAATACCAGGCCACTGTGGTAACAAGGCAGTAGCATGGAGAAGCATCTACCAGGCGTGTAATACCAGGCCACTGTGGTAACAAGGCAGTAGCATGGAGAAGCATCTACCAGGCGTGTAATACCAGGCCACTGTGGTAACAAGGCAGTAGCATGGAGAAGCATCTACCAGGCATGTAATACCAGGCCACTGTGGTAACAAGGCAGTAGCATGGAGAAGCATCTACCAGGCATGTAATACCAGGCCACTGTGGTAACAAGGCAGTAGCATGGAGAAGCATCTACCAGGCATGTAATACCAGGCCACTGTGGTAACAACGCAGTAGCATGGCGAAGCATCTACCAGGCGTGTAATACCAGGCCACTGTGGTAACAAGGCAGTAGCATGGAGAAGCATCTACCAGGCGTGTAATACCAGGCCACTGTGGTAACAAGGCAGTAGCATGGAGAAGCATCTACCAGGCGTGTAATACCAGGCCACTGTGGTAACAAGGCAGTAGCATGGAGAAGCATCTACCAGGCGTGTAATACCAGGCCACTGTGGTAACAACGCATTAGCATGGAGAAGCATCTACCAGGCATGTAATACCAGGCCACTGTGGTAACAAGGCAGTAGCATGGAGAAGCATCTACCAGGCATGTAATACCAGGCCACTGTGGTAACAAGGCAGTAGCATGGAGAAGCATCTACCAGGCATGTAATACCAGGCCACTGTGGTAACAAGGCAGTAGCATGGAGTAGCATCTACCAGGCATGTAATACCAGGCCACTGTGGTAACAAGGCAGTAGCATGGAGAACCATCTACCAGGCATGTAATACCAGGCCACTGTGGTAACAACACAGTAGCATGGAGAAGCATCTACCAGGCATGTAATACCAGGCCACTGTGGTAACAAGGCAGTAGCATGGAGAAGCATCTACCAGGCATGTAATACCAGGCCACTGTGGTAACAAGGCAGTAGCATGGAGAAGCATCTACCAGGCATGTAATACCAGGCCACTGTGGTAACAAGGCAGTAGCATGGAGAAGCATCTACCAGGCATGTAATACCAGGCCACTGTGGTAACAAGGCAGTAGCATGGAGAAGCATCTACCAGGCATGTAATACCAGGCCACTGTGGTAACAAGGCAGTAGTATGGAGAAGCATCTACCAGGCATGTAATACCAGGCCACTGTGGTAACAAGGCAGTAGCATGGAGAAGCATCTACCAGGCATGTAATACCAGGCCACTGTGGTAACAAGGCAGTAGCATGGAGTAGCATCTACCAGGCATGTAATACCAGGCCACTGTGGTAACAAGGCAGTAGCATGGAGAAGCATCTACCAGGCATGTAATACCAGGCCACTGTGGTAACAAGGCAGTAGCATGGAGAAGCATCTACCAGGCATGTAATACCAGGCCACTGTGGTAACAAGGCAGTAGCATGGAGAAGCATCTACCAGGCATGTAATACCAGGCCACTGTGGTAACAAGGCAGTAGCATGGAGAAGCATCTACCAGGCATGTAATACCAGGCCACTGTGGTAACAAGGCAGTAGCATGGAGAAGCATCTACCAGGCGTGTAATACCTGGCTACTGTGGTAACAAGGCAGTAGCATGGAGAAGCATCTACCAGGCATGTAATACCAGGCCACTGTGGTAACAAGGCAGTAGCATGGAGAAGCATCTACCAGGCATGTAATACCAGGCCACTGTGGTAACAAGGCAGTAGCATGGAGAAGCATCTACCAGGCATGTAATACCAGGCCACTGTGGTAACAAGGCAGTAGCATGGAGTAGCATCTACCAGGCATGTAATACCAGGCCACTGTGGTAACAAGGCAGTAGCATGGAGAAGCATCTACCAGGCATGTAATACCAGGCCACTGTGGTAACAAGGCAGTAGCATGGAGAAGCATCTACCAGGCATGTAATACCAGGCCACTGTGGTAACAAGGCAGTAGCATGGAGAAGCATCTACCAAGCATGTAATACCAGGCCACTGTGGTAACAACGCATTAGCATGGAGAAGCATCTACCAGGCATGTAATACCAGGCCACTGTGGTAACAAGGCAGTAGCATGGAGAAGCATCTACCAGGCATGTAATACCAGGCCACTGTGGTAACAACCACCTTAAATTTCACCATTTTGTGTCCAGACAATATACATACAGGTAGTTAAGCAGACAGTAACAGTGTCATGTACAGCTGGGTGACTGAAAACAGAGGAACAGCGTGACTAGTTAATGACTAGCTAGTCTCACAGAGGAACAACAAGACTAGTTAATGACTAGCTAGTCTCACAGAGGAACAACGTGACTAGTTAATGACTAGCTAGTCTCACAGAGGAACAACAAGACTAGTTAATGACTAGCTAGTCTCACAGAGGAACAACAAGACTAGTTAATGACTAGCTAGTCTCACAGAGGAACAACGTGACTAGTTAATGACTAGCTAGTCTCACAGAGGAACAACTTGATTAGTTAATGACTAGCTAGTCTCACAGAGGAACAACATGACTAGTTAATGACTAGCTAGTCTCACAGAGGAACAACGTGATTAGTTAATGACTAGCTAGTCTCACAGAGGAACAACTTGATTAGTTAATGACTAGCTAGTCTCACAGAGGAACAACGTGATTAGTTAATGACTAGCTAGTCTCACAGAGGAACAACGTGACTAGTTAATGACTAGCTAGTCTCACAAAGGCACAACATGACTAGTTAATGAGTTAATCAAATCAAGCATCACTACTCTGGACGGTTCTGACATAGAATATCAAATCAAATGTATTTATAAAGCCCTTCTTACATCAGCTGATGTCTCAAAGTGCTGTACAGAAACGCAGCCTAAAACCCTTAACAGCAAGCAATGCAGGTGTAGAATCACGGTGGCTAGGAAAAACTCCCTAGAAAGGCCAGAACATAGGAAGAAACCTAAAGAGGAACCAGGCTATGAAGGGTGGCCAGTCCTCTTCTGGCTGTGCCGGGTGGAGATTATAACAGAACATGGCCAAGATGTTCTGGTCTTCTACCAGACCAGATGCCACTAACTAATAACGTCTAATTAACACTTAATTATTCACCTCCTATTCCTGTAATCCTCCCAATGTTTAGAGCAGAATAAAAAAAAAAAAATGTGTGTGAGGGACCATGTGACATCCTGGAAATAAGTCTTCTCAAGGAAACGTCTGAAGGGAGGGGGGGGGGGGGGGGGGTTCATGTGTCTGTGTGTGTGTGTGTGTGTGTGTGTGTGTGTGTGTGTGTGTGTGTGTGTGTGTGTGTGTGTGTGTGTGTGTGTGTGTGTGTGTGTGTGTGTGTGTGTGTGTGTGTGTGTGTGTGTGTGTGTGTGTGTGTGTGTGTGTGTTTACTGTAAGACAATCTCAGCCTAGCCTTGTACACACATAACTTGTTTGTTACGGACACGAGTTCACAGATAGAATCTGAATTTACTTAGTGTGAATTTCCCTTCCCCTTTAATGGACAGAGGACACGAAGTGTTCCTTTCCCTTTAATGGACAGAGGACACGACCTGTTCCTTTTCCTTTAATGGACGGAGGACACGACGTGTTCCTTTCCCTTTAATGGACGGAGGACACGACGTGCTCCTTCCCCTTTAATGGATAGAGGACACGACGTGTTCCTTCCCCTTTAATGGACGGAGGACACGACGTGTTCCTTTCCCTTTAATGGACGGAGGACACGACGTGTTCCTTTCCCTTTAATGGACGGAGGACACGACGTGTTCCTTTCCCCTTTAATGGACGGAGGACACGACGTGTTCCTTCCCCTTTAATGGACAGAGGACACGACGTGTTCCTTTTCCTTTAATGGACGGAGGACACGACGTGTTCCTTTCCCTTTAATGGACGGAGGACACGACGTGTTCCTTCCCCTTTAATGGACGGAGGACACGACGTGTTCCTTTTCCTTTAATGGACGGAGGACACGACGTGTTCCTTTCCCTTTAATGGACGGAGGACACGACGTGTTCCTTTCCCTTTAATGGACGGAGGACACGACGTGTTCCTTCCCCTTTAATGGACGGAGGACACGACTTGTTCCTTTCCCTTTAATGGACGGAGGACACGACGTGTTCCTTTTCCTTTAATGGACGGAGGACACGACGTGTTCCTTTCCCTTTAATGGACGGAGGACACGACGTGTTCCTTTTCCTTTAATGGACGGAGGACACGACGTGTTCCTTTCCCTTTAATGGACGGAGGACACGACGTGTTCCTTCCCCTTTAATGGACGGAGGACACGACGTGTTCCTTTCCCTTTAATGGACGGAGGACACGACGTGTTCCTTTTTCTTTCCTGGGTTGTTGTCAGGACAACATGTCAAAAGCTTGGTGTCCCCAAATAATCCTGCTCCTTCTGGCTCTGTCAGTCAGATGAGAGATGCAAACAAGAAACACCCTAACCCCCAAACCTGACCCTAACCCTAACCCTAACTCTAACTCTAAACCTCCAACCCTGGGATAAGAGTTTTATCTTTAAACCGGACAATTACACACATTTTAACGCCAAAGACACACCAGAATGGTTTTCCAGGAAGCGTTGTGTTCCTGAGAGATCCAGTCTCGTCTCAGTCCTGAATTTAAATCTGCTTGAAAATCAGAGGCAGAGGTTTGAATATGACTTTCCCTTTAAGGATTCCCTTTAAGGATTCCCTTTAAGGATTCCCTTTAAGGATTCCCTTTAAGGATTCCCAATCAAATCAACTGAACTTGAGACATTTTGGACAAAAACATTGTAAATGCTGCCCTTAGAGCTGTGTTGGAAGTATCTTATTCCAAGAGGTTCCCAGATGTAATGTGTGAGGGCATTTTGAAAATGTGGACTAGGTTGTGTAGATCTGTAGGACATAAAAAAATACACTTTTTAGATTATAAGGCAGCAAAATGTGAAGATGGTGTAAGGGGTGTGTCGGTTAAATATTGACTCCTGTCTGGGGTTTTGGAGGAACGCGCACGCACACACACACACGCACACACACACGCACACACACACACATGCACGCACGCGCACGCACGCACGCACACAGACAACAGACAGACAAACAGACAGACAGGCTGGAGCCGGTCAGACTATAAAGCGACTTGAGGAGACTCAGACAAACTCACCGCCTCTGAGACAGACTCCTGCAAGACCGCTGCAAGACCACTGAAAGACTGCTGCAAGACCACTGAAAGACTGCTGAAAGACCACTGAAAGACTGCTGCAAGACCACTGAAAGACTGCTGCAAGACCACTGAAAGACCGCTGCAAGACCACAACAGGTACAGTCTGCTGCTGCAGCATCTGGTCAATAGTATCATATCAATGATGAGGATTTATCAATGTGATGTTATTTTACAGTTGGGTCAATCCTTGTGAGTGTCAAGTGAAATGGCAGAGAGACTGATATACTGGCAGAGAGACTGATATACTGGCAGAGAGACTGATATACTGATAGAGAGACTGATATACTGGCAGAGAGACTGATATACTGGCAGAGAGACTGATATACTGGCAGAGAGACTGATATACTGGCAGAGAGACTAAACTATTTATAGAGAGACTGATATACTGATAGAACCTGGTTCACTATATAGGGAATAGGGTCTAAAGTAGTGCACTATATAGTGAATAGAATGCCATTTGGGCTGCTGTCAGTGTTTGTGTTGTTGTCGTCCTCAGCCATGTAATACCTGGTAGTTGTAGTCCTATCTCTGTGTCAGTGTTTGTGTTGTTGTCGTCCTCAGCCATGAAGTACCTGGTAGTTGTAGTCCTATCTCTGTGTCAGTGTTTGTGTTGTTGTCGTCCTCAGCCATGAAGTACCTGGTAGTTGTAGTCCTATCTCTGTGTCAGTGTTTGTGTTGTTGTCGTCCTCAGCCATGAAGTACCTGGTAGTTGTAGTCCTGTCTCTGTCTCTGACTGGAGGAGGCTGTGTCTCAGTAGATCCAGGTCAGTAGTCTCTCTCTCTCTCTCTCTCTCTCTCTCACACACACACACACACACACACACACACACACACACACACACACACACACACACACACACACACACACACACACACACACACTCACACTCACACTCACACTCACACTCACACTCACACTCACACTCACTCACTCACTCACTCACTCACACTCACTCACTCACTCACTCACTCACAATCTAAGGTCCTTTTGTCTCCCCCAGATCTTCAGATTGAGATCCACAACACCAACATCCTGTCCGGAGGCCCCAGCATCCTGTCCGGAGGCCCCAGCGGGAACACTTCTGACTCCAAGACTGGACCTACCAGATACACCGTCCAGAGCTGCAGACAACTCAAAGACCAATACAACATCAAGGATGGTCAGTGGAACACAACACATTCATTCTTCCCTGTGGTATGAGTTAAAGCAGTCAAGCTTGGAAAATAGACATATATGTTAATATATTTATATGTTATTTTTGTGTGTTCATATGTTAATATATATACACCATACAGTGCCTTCAGAAAGTATTCAGACCCCTTGACTTTTTCACACATTTTGTTACGTTACAGCCTTATCTTCTTTTGGCTCAAATCCCGTTAATGGGATCGAGTTGACAACAGTCAGTGAAAGTGCATGGCGCCAAATTCAAACAACAGAAATCTCATAATTAAAATTCCTCAAACATACACGCATTATACACCATTTTAAAGATAAACTTGTTGTTAATCTCACCACAGTGACGGATTTCAAAAATGCTTTAAGACGAAAGCGTACCATGCGATTTTTTTCGGTCAATACCTAGTCACAGAAAAACACAGCCATTTTTTTCAGCCAAAGAGAGCAGTCACAAAAAGCAGAAATAGAGATAAAATGAATCACTAACCTTTGATGATCTTCATCAGAATGCACTCCCAGGAATCCCAGTTCCACAATACATATATGTTTTGTTTGATAAAGTCCATCATTTATGTCCAAATACCTCCTTTTTGTTCGCTCGTTTAGTTCACAAATTCTAATTCACGATGCGCAGGCCAGACGAAAAGTCAGTTTTTAACATAAATCTTCAATAATGTTTCAACCCAGAGAATTCCTTTGTCTTTAGAAAGGAAAAGGAACGCAGCTGCCTCTCACGGGCGCGCACCTGACTGAGCTCATGACACCTGGTTGAAACAGCTCTCTCCCCCTTCACAGTAGAAGACTGAAACAAGGTTCTAAAGACTGTTGACATCCAGTGGAAGCCTTAGGAAGTGCAATATGACCCCATAGACACTGTATATTGGATAGGCAAAGACTTGAAAACCTACAAACCTTAGATTTCTCACTTCCTGGATGGATTTTTTATCAGGTTTTTGCCTGCCATATGAGTTCTGTTATACTCACAGACATCATTCAAACTGTTTTAGAAACTTCAGAGTGTTTTCTATCCAAATCTACCAACTATATGCATATTCTAGCTTTCGGCCTGAGTAGCAGGCAGTTTACTCTGGGAACCTTATTCATCCAAGGTACTCAATACTGCCCCTTAGTCCCAAAGAAGTTATTCTAAAATGGATTTATTAAAACAAATCCTCATCAATCTACACACAATACCCCATAATGACATCACAATACCCCATAATGACATCACAATACCACATAATGACATCACAATACCACATAATGACATCACAATACCCCATAATGACAAAGTGAAAACAGATTTTTTGAAATGTTTGAAAATGTATAAAAAAATTAAAAACAGAAATACTTTACCTCTAATACCTCTAACGAGTCACAAACCCGGATCCGGGATCCCCCCCATCAAAAAAGCTGACTAGCATAGCCTAGACTAAAGCCACAGGGATATCATATAATAAAATGTTCATGAAATCACAAGTCCAAGACACCAAATTAAAGATACACATCTTGTGAATCCAGACATCATTTCTGATTTTTAAAATGTTTTACAGGGAAGACACAATATGTATTTCTATTAGCTAACCACGATAGCAAAAGACACAACTTTTTTTACCCACCATTTTTTTCCTGCATAGGTGGCTATCACAATTTCAACCAAATAAAGATATAAATAGCCACTAACCAAGAAACAACTTCATCAGATGACAGTCTGATAACATATTTATTGTATAGCATATGTTTTGTTAGAAAAATGTGCATATTTCAGGTATAAATCACAGTTCTGCATTGCAGCTGCAATCTGAAATAGCGCCGAAGCAGCCAGAATAATTACAGAGACCAACGTCAAATACCTAAATACTCATCATAAAACATTTCTGAAAAATATATGGTGTACAGCAAATATAAGACAAACATCTTGTGAATCCAGCCAATATTTCCGATTTTTTTAAGTGTTTTACAGCGAAAACACAATATAGCATTAAATTAGCTTACCACAATAGCCAGAAACACAAGCCATTTACCAGCAGCAAAGGTTAGCTATCGTAACAAACCAGCAAAAGATATATAATTTTTGACTAACCTTCATTGGCTGGATTCACAAGATGTGTATCTTTCATCTGGTGTCTTGGACTTGTGATTTAATGATATTTAGATGCTAGTATTTACTTGTGACGCTATGCTAGGCTATGCTAGTCAGCTTTTTTACTGATGGGGGTGCTCCCGGATCCGGGTTTGGGATGAAGTAGAAGTTAATTTGGGAACGAATTTTTAGAAAGTCGAAATGGCGCCCGCATATTGACAAGAAGTTAACATAAATATTCAGAACCTTTGCACAGTCCATCAGTCTCAGTGAATTCGTGCCTTTTCCTAGACCATGTTATTTACATAATAGCAAAGTTAATCAGCATATTGGTGTTGAGAACAATGAGACGGAGCCAGCAGCACAATGAGATGAGAAAACAGCCCTTTTGCCTTATTGGCTAAGAAAAGTGAGGCGTTAGGAAATCACTACTTTTATTTAAGTCTATAATCAATCGCCTAACTGTTAAATATGTATTTTTCTCATTATTATTATCATTATTATGATCATCATTCTAATAATAAGTAATGTCGGTATCATTAGAAGGCTTTGTTTATTAACCACCATCGAGCTGTAGGCCTAAGAGCACATCCTGTTTAGTCTTTATACCGTAACTAACTTAGGCCTACATTTCAATACTTGCATAGGCTTCTGTATCAGTCAATCATTCATTTGTTCATGTCATCACACAGCATACTAGTCATTTTAATACATTAAGGCATATATAGATTGAAAATATTTAGTATGTATTTGTGAATATTTTTTAGATGGGATATACTACCTGACCACGGCTAGCGGGGCTGAGTACCAGACCTTCTGTGACATGACCACGGCGGGCGGCGCCTGGACACTTGTGGCAAGCGTGCACGAGAACAACATGTATGGGAAGTGCACGGTGGGCGACCGCTGGACCAGCCAGCAGGGGAATGACATCAACTACCCAGGAGGAGACGGGAACTGGGAGAATACTGCCACCTTTGGGACAGCAGAGGGCGCCACCTCTGACGACTTCAAGGTGGAATACTCCCCTCTACTTTAGAACACTCCCCTCTACTTTAGAACACTCCTCTTTACTTTAGAACACTTCTCTTTACTTTAGAACACTTCTCTTTACTTTAGAACACTCCTCTTTACTTTAGAACACTTCTCTTTACTTTAGAACACTCCTCTTTACTTTAGAACACTTCTCTTTACTTTAGAACACTTCTCTTTACTTTAGAACACTCCTCTTTACTTTAGAACACTTCTCTTTACTTTAGAACACTCCTCTTTACTTTAGAACACTTCTCTTTACTTTAGAACACTCCTCTTTACTTTAGAACACTCTTCTTTACTTTAGAACACTTCTCTTTACTTTAGAACACTCCTCTTTACTTTAGAACACTTCTCTTTACTTTAGAACACTTCTCTTTACTTTAAAACACTCCTCTTTACTTTAGAACACTTCTCTTTACTTTAGAACACTCCTCTTTACTTTAGAACACTTCTCTTTACTTTATAACACTCCTCTTTACTTTATAACACTCCTCTTTACTTTATAACACTCCTCTTTACTTTATAACACTTCTCTTTACTTTAAAACACTCCTCTTTACTTTATAACACTTATATTTACTTTAGAACACTCCTCTTTACTTTAGAACACTCCCCTCTACTTTAGAACACTCCTCTTTACTTTAGAACACTCCTCTTTACTTTAGAACACTTCTCTTTACTTTAGAACACTCCTCTTTACTTTAGAACACTTCTCTTTACTTTAGAACACTTCTCTTTACTTTAGAACACTTCTCTTTACTTTAGAACACTCCTCTTTACTTTAGAACACTTCTCTTTACTTTAGAACACTTCTCTTTACTTTAGAACACTTCTCTTTACTTTAGAACACTCCTCTTTCCTTTAGAACACTTCTCTTTACTTTAGAACACTTCTCTTTACTTTATAACACTCCTCTTTACTTTATAACACTTCTCTTTACTTTATAACACTTCTCTTTACTTTATAACACTCCCCTCTACTTTATAACACTCCTCTTTACTTTATAACACTCCTCTTTACTTTATAACACTTCTATTTACTTTAGGACACTTCTCTTTACTTTAGAACACTTCTCTTTACTTTAGAACACTCCTCTTTACATAAGAACACTCCCCATTCCCTTTAGAACACTTATTATTCCCTTCAAAACACTCCCCTTTCCCTTCAGAACACTCCTCATTCCCTTCAGAACACTCCTCTTTCCCTTCAGAACACTCCTCCTTCCCTTCAGAACACTCCCCTTTCCCTTCAGAACACTCCTCTTTCCCTTCAGAACAGTCCTCTTTTCCTTCAGAACTCTCCTCATTCCGTTCAGAACACTCCTCAGGCCCTTCAGAACTCTCCCGTTTCCCTTCAGAACACTCCTCAGGCCCTTCAGAACACTCCTCATTCCGTTCAGAACACTCCTCTTTCCCTTCAGAACTCTCCCGTTTCCCTTCAGAACACTACTCTTTCCCTCCAGAACACTCCTCTTACCCTTCAGAACACTCCTCTTTCCCTTCAGAACACTCCTGATTCCCTTCAGAACACTCCTCTTTCCCTCCAGAACACTCCTCTTACCCTTCAGAACACTCCTCTTTCCCTTTAGAACACTCCTGATTCCCTTCAGAACACTCCTCTTTCCCTTCAGAACACTCCTGATTCCCTTCAGAACACTCCTCTTTCCCTCCAGAACACTCCTCTTACCCTTCAGAACACTCCTCTTTCCCTTCAGAACACTCCTCTTTCCCTTCAGAACACTCCTCTTTCCCTTCAGATCACTCCTCTTTCCCTTCAGAACTATCCTCTTTCCCTTCAGAACACTCCTGATTCCCTTCAGAACACTCCTCTTTCCCTTCAGAACACTCCTCTTTCCCTTCAGATCACTGCTCATTCCCTTCAGAACTATCCTCTTTCCCTTCAGAACACTCCTGATTCCCTTCAGAACACTCCTCTTTCCCTTTAGAACACTCCTGATTCCCTTCAGAACACTCCTCTTTCCCTCCAGAACACTCCTCTTTCCCTTCAGAACACTCCTCTTTCCCTTCAGAACACTCCTCTTTCCCTTCAGAACACTCCTCTTTCCCTTCAGATCACTCCTCTTACCCTTCAGAACACTCCTCTTTCCCTTCAGAACACTCCTCTTACCCTTCAGAACACTCCTCTTTCCCTTCAGAACACTCCTCTTTCCCTTCAGAACACTCCTCTTTCCCTTCAGAACACTCCTCTTTCCCTTTAGAACACTCCTGATTCCCTTCAGAACACTCCTCTTTCCCTCCAGAACACTCCTCTTTCCCTTCAGAACACTCCTGATTCCCTTCAGAACACTCCTCTTTCCCTTCAGAACACTCCTCTTTCCCTTCAGAACACTCCTGATTCCCTTCAGAACACTCCTCTTTCCCTCCAGAACACTCCTCTTACCCTTCAGAACACTCCTCTTTCCCTTCAGAACACTCCTCTTTCCCTTCAGAACACTCCTCTTTCCCTTCAGAACACTCCTCTTTCCCTTCAGAACACTCCTCTTTCCCTTCAGATCACTCCTCTTACCCTTCAGAACACTCCTCTTTCCCTTCAGAACACTCCTCTTTCCCTTCAGAACACTCCTCTTTCCCTTCAGAACACTCCTCTTTCCCTTCAGAACACTCCTCTTTCCCTTTAGAACACTCCTGATTCCCTTCAGAACACTCCTCTTTCCCTCCAGAACACTCCTCTTTCCCTTCAGAACTATCCTCTTTCCCTTCAGAACACTCCTCTTTCCCTTCAGAACACTCCTCTTTCCCTTCAGAACACTCCTCTTTCCCTTCAGAACTATCCTCTTTCCCTTCAGAACACTCCTCTTTCCCTTCAGAACACTCCTCTTTCCCTTCAGAACACTCCTCTTTCCCTTCAGAACACTCTTCTTTCCCTTCAGAACACTCCTCTTTCCCTTCAGAACACTCTTCTTTCCCTTCAGAACTCTCCTCATTCCCTTTAGAACACTTTAGACTAATCAGAAGGGTTTTATACTAATCAGATGTACCCCAGGGTCAAACCTAGGTTGGAAAAGACAAAGGTTAAGACAACAACATTTTATTATCCCATAACTCTTTGCAACAATGGGACCAGCTTTACTAGTTAGCAACGGCTCTTCTAATATCCCATAAATCTTTGCAACAATGGGACCAGCTTTGCTTGTTAGCAACGGCTCTTCTAATATCCCATAAATCTTTGCAACAATGGGACCAGCTTTACTAGTTAGCAACGGCTCTTCTAATATCCCATAAATCTTTGCAACAATGGGACCAGCTTTACTAGTTAGCAACGGCTCTTCTAATATCCCATAAATCTTTGCAACAATCGGACCAGCTTTGCTTGTTAGCAACAACGCTGGTAATTAGCAACGGGGCAGGTCCCAGATTTGTGACGACGTTGTCTATATTTTTTGACCCTGGTGTCACACCAAACCTCACTTCCTGATTCCCCATCTCTCAGAACCCAGGGTATTATGACATCATGGCGGAGGACATGTCTGTGTGGCATGTTCCTAACAGAGCTCAGCTGCAGACGTGGAGAAACAGCTCTGTACTCCGTTACCACACTGAAGCCAAGTTCCTAGCCCAGTACGGAGGAAACCTCCACGGACTGTTCAAGGTACAGAATCACGTGTTTTCCATGATGCCATTCAATTTGCTCCATTCTTCACATTATTTTGAGCCGTCTTCCATTCAGCAGCCTCCTCTGGTACACACACACACACACACATGCGCGCACGCACGCACGCACACACACACACACACAGAGTCTGGTATAACTGACCTTTTAGGGACACACAATTCAGTCACATTCAAATCCTATTTTCCCTAAATCTAACCCTAACCCTAACCTTAACATCAAACCCTAGCTCCTAATCCTAAAACTAACCCTAGCTCCTAATCCTAAAACTAACCCTAGCTCCTAATCCTAAAACTAACCCTAGCTCCTAATCCTAAAACTAACCCTAGCTCCTAACCCTAATTCTAACCCAAACACTAATTCGTCTCTCTGTCTCTGTCCCTCTTTCTCCCTCTCCCCACGTGTCCTTGTCCCCACAGCGGTATCCAGTGAGCCCTCTCCCCACGTGTCCTTGTCCCCACAGCGGTATCCAGTGAGGTATGGAGCAGGAAATTGCAACGACAATGGACCTTCTATCCCAGTGGAGTACGATCTGGGAACTAAGGACACCACCAAAATGTTCTATGCTCCCCTCGCCAGAGGTAATAACAACATGTCGTTTATTAGGATCCCCATTAACTACTAAACATAGCAGCAGCTACTCTTCCTGGGGTTCATTAACTACAGCAGCTACTCTTCCTGGGGTCCATTAACTACTGAACATACAGCAGCTACTCTTCCTGGGGTTCATTAACTACAGCAGCTACTCTTCCTGGGGTTCATTAACTACAGCAGCTACTCTTCCTGGGGTTCATTAACTACAGCAGCTACTCTTCCTGGGGTTCATTAACTACTGAATATGCAGCAGCTACTCTTCCTGGGGTTCATTAACTACAGCAGCTACTCTTCCTGGGGTCCATTACCTACTGAATATGCAGCAGCTACTCTTCCTGGGGTCCATTAACTACAGCAGCTACTCTTCCTGGGGTCCATTAACTACAGCAGCTACTCTTCCTGGGGTTCATTAACTACTGAATATGCAGCAGCTACTCTTCCTGGGGTTCATTAACTACTGAACATACAGCAGCTACTCTTCCTGGGGTCCATTAACTACTGAATATGCAGCAGCTACTCTTCCTGGGGTCCATTAACTACTGAATATGCAGCAGCTACTCTTCCTGGGGTCCATTAACTACTGAACATGCAGCAGCTACTCTTCCTGGGGTCCATTAACTACTGAATATGCAGCAGCTACTCTTCCTGGGGTCCATTAACTACAGCAGCTACTCTTCCTGGGGTCCATTAACTACTGAACATGCAGCAGCTACTCTTCCTGGGGTTCATTAACTACTGAACATGCAGCAGCTACTCTTCCTGGGGTTCATTAACTACTGAACAAGCAGCAGCTACTCTTCCTGGGGTTCATTAACTACAGCAGCTACTCTTCCTGGGGTCCATTAACTACTGAACATGCAGCAGCTACTCTTCCTGGGGTTCATTAACTACTGAACAACCAGCAGCTACTCTTCCTGGGGTCCATTAACTACTGAACAACCAGCAGCTACTCTTCCTGGGGTCCATTAACTACTGAACATGCAGCAGCTACTCTTCCTGGGGTCCATTAACTACTGAATATGCAGCAGCTACTCTTCCTGGGGTCCATTAACTACAGCAGCTACTCTTCCTGGGGTCCATTAACTACTGAATATGCAGCAGCTACTCTTCCTGAGGTCCATTAACTACTGAATATGCAGCAGCTACTCTTCCTGAGGTCCATTAACTACTGAATATGCAGCAGCTACTCTTCCTGGGGTTCATTAACTACTGAACATGCAGCAGCTACTCTTCCTGGGGTTCATTAACTACTGAACAACCAGCAGCTACTCTTCCTGGGGTTCATTAACTACTGAACAACCAGCAGCTACTCTTCCTGGGGTTCATTACATACTGAACATGCAGCAGCTACTCTTCCTGGGGTTCATTAACTACTGAATATACAGCAGCTACTCTTCCTGGGGTTCATTAACTACTGAATATACAGCAGCTACTCTTCCTGGGGTTCATTAACTACTGCAGCTACTCTTCCTGGGGTTCATTAACTACAGCAGCTACTCTTCCTGGGGTTCATTAACTACAGCAGCTACTCTTCCTGGGGTCCATTAACTACTGAATATGCAGCAGCTACTCTTCCTGGGGTTCATTAACTACAGCAGCTACTCTTCCTGGGGTCCATTAACTACTGAACAAGCAGCAGCTACTCTTCCTGGGGTTCATTAACTACAGCAGCTACTCTTCCTGGGGTCCATTAACTACAGCAGCTACTCTTCCTGGGGTCCATTAACTACTGAACATAAAGCAGCTACTCTTCCTGGGGTTCATTAACTACAGCAGCTACTCTTCCTGGGGTCCATTAACTACAGCAGCTACTCTTCCTGGGGTCCATTAACTACAGCAGCTACTCTTCCTGGGGTCCATTAACTACAGCAGCTACTCTTCCTGGGGTCCATTAACTACTGAACATAAAGCAGCTACTCTTCCTGGGGTTCATTAACTACTAAACATGAAGCAGCTACTCTTCCTGGGGTTCATTAACTACTGAACATGAAGCAGCTACTCTTCCTGGGGTCCATTAACTACAGCAGCTACTCTTCCTGGGGTTCATTAACTACTGAAGATGTAGCAGCTACTCTTCCTGGGGTCCATTAACTACTGAACAGGCAGCAGCTACTCTTCCTGGGGTTCATTAACTACAGCAGCTACTCTTCCTGGGGTTCATTAACTACAGCAGCTACTCTTCCTGGGGTCCATTAACTACAGCAGCTACTCTTCCTGGGGTTCATTAACTACTGAACATGCAGCAGCTACTCTTCCTGGGGTCCATTAACTACTGAACATACAGCAGCTACTCTTCCTGGGGTTCATTAACTACAGCAGCTACTCTTCCTGGGGTTCATTAACTACAGCAGCTACTCTTCCTGGGGTTCATTAACTACAGCAGCTACTCTTCCTGGGGTTCATTAACTACTGAACATGCAGCAGCTACTCTTCCTGCGGTTCATTAACGAATGAAAATGTAGCAGCTACTCTTCCTGGGGTTCATTAACTACAGCAGCTACTCTTCCTGGGGTCCATTAACTACAGCAGCTACTCTTCCTGGGGTCCATTAACTACTGAACATGCAGCAGCTACTCTTCCTGGGGTTCATTAACTGCAGCAGCTACTCTTCCTGGGGTTCATTAACTACTGAACAACCAGCAGCTACTCTTCCTGGGGTCCATTAACTACAGCAGCTACTCTTCCTGGGGTTCATTAACTACAGCAGCTACTCTTCCTGGGGTTCATTAACTACTGAACCTACAGCAGCTACTCTTCCTGGGGTTCATTAACTACAGCAGCTACTCTTCCTGGGGTTCATTAACTACTGAACATGCAGCAGCTACTCTTCCTGGGGTTCATTAACTACTGAATATGCAGCAGCTACTCTTCCTGGGGTTCATTAACTACTGAACATGCAGCAGCTACTCTTCCTGGGGTTCATTAACTACTAAACAAGCAGCAGCTACTCTTCCTGGGGTCCATTAACTACTGAATATGCAGCAGCTACTCTTCCTGGGGTCCATTAACTACTGAACATACAGCAGCTACTCTTCCTGGGGTTCATTAACTACAGCAGCTACTCTTCCTGGGGTCCATTAACTACTGAACATACAGCAGCTACTCTTCCTGGGGTTCATTAACTACTGAACATGCAGCAGCTACTCTTCCTGGGGTCCATTAACTACAGCAGCTACTCTTCCTGGGGTCCATTAACTACAGCAGCTACTCTTCCTGGGGTCCATTAACTACAGCAGCTACTCTTCCTGGGGTTCATTAACTACAGCAGCTACTCTTCCTGGGGTTCATTAACTACTGAACATGCAGCAGCTACTCTTCCTGGGGTCCATTAACTACAGCAGCTACTCTTCCTGGGGTTCATTAACTACAGCAGCTACTCTTCCTGGGGTTCATTAACTACTGAACATAAAGCAGCTACTCTTCCTGGGGTTCATTAACTACAGCAGCTACTCTTCCTGGGGTCCATTAACTACTGAACATAAAGCAGCTACTCTTCCTGGGGTTCATTAACTACAGCAGCTACTCTTCCTGGGGTTCATTAACTACAGCAGCTACTCTTCCTGGGGTTCATTAACTACTGAACCTGCAGCAGCTACTCTTCCTGGGGTTCATTAACTACAGCAGCTACTCTTACTGGGGTTCATTAACTACTGAACATGCAGCAGCTACTCTTCCTGGGGTCCATTAACTACAGCAGCTACTCTTCCTGGGGTCCATTAACTACAGCAGCTACTCTTCCTGGGGTCCATTAACTACAGCAGCTACTCTTCCTGGGGTTCATTAACTACTGTACATGCAGCAGCTACTCTTCCTGGGGTTCATTAACTACTGAAGATGTAGCAGCTACTCTTCCTGGGGTCCATTAACTACTGAACATGCAGCAGCTACTCTTCCTGGGGTCCATTAACTACAGCAGCTACTCTTCCTGGGGTCCATTAACTACTGAACCTACAGCAGCTACTCTTCCTGGGGTTCATTAACTACAGCAGCTACTCTTCCTGGGGTCCATTAACTACAGCAGCTACTCTTCCTGGGGTCCATTAACTACAGCAGCTACTCTTCCTGGGGTTCATTAACTACAGCAGCTACTCTTCCTGGGGTCCATTAACTACAGCAGCTACTCTTCCTGGGGTTCATTAACTACTGAACAACCAGCAGCTACTCTTCCTGGGGTCCATTAACTACTGAACATGCAGCAGCTACTCTTCCGGGATGACTTGGCTCTATACATAACTGAGCAACGCATTAACTTCTTGCGACTATAGGGGGTGCTGTTTCAAATTAGCATAATTGTCTCTACAGATGAAATGGCTTCCTACTCAATTCTTGATCGTACAATATGCATATTATTGTTATTATTGGATAGAAAACACTATCTAGTTTCTATAGCCGTTTGAATTATGTCTCTGAGTGGAACAGAACTCTTTCTACAGTGAAATCCATGACAGGTTTTGCGACGGTCTGAGAGCGAAGCTCTGATCTCAGTTCAGTTTAAAGGGGTGTGTATATCCTATGGAACGACACGAACTGCACCCGCCTTCCCCTGGATGTCAGTAACCAATGAGAAGTGGAATGGGCTTCCTGCGTAGCTCTCAGAGGTTATAAAACACCAAGGAGTGAGGTACGTCTTCTTTTAGACGTTGAACTTTACGCAGAGAGAGACCCCGGGATGCCATTTTCGAACGCTCAGTAATGAACTTTAGATATATCAGTCTGTAATTTAATTTGATATAGGTGTTAGAAACATCATAACGAAGCTATTTGAAACCGAGTTATATCAGATTATGCGAGTATATTGCTATTTTTCGGAATTTCCTCAGTATTGCGTAATGAGGATTTGGACACGTTAGCTAATGTTAGCAATTGTTAGCTATAGTTAGCTGCTATATCAGAAGTTGAATGCAACGTTTTACAACCAAGCAACGATTCTTTTGGACAAAAGTACCACTTGGCAAGATTCTGATGGAAGCTCGTCGAAAAGTAAGAGCTATTTATGATGTTATTCCATTTTTATGTGGAAAAATGTAAACTCAATAACGGTAAATAGTGACGCCGTTATTGCGGCACTAGTCTGTCTGTAACGCACACTGTATGTCTAGTAACGTTAATTTTAAAAATCTAACTTAGCGGTTGCATTAATAACTAATGCATCTTTCATTTCATGGCCAACCTGTATTTTTTTAGTCAAGTTTATGAATACTTTTCGATAAAAATAGTTGTATTATCATGATGCTGCCGGGCAGATTGCTTGAGTAGTTGGACAGTATTTCCATTGTGTAAGCACGATTTGTGCTGCTAAATATGCACATTTTCGATCAAACTCTATATGGATTGTGTAATATGATGTTACAGGAGTGTCATCGGAAGAATTCTGAGAAGGTTAGTGAAAAAATTAATGTATTTTGGCAATGTTGACGTTATCGCTCTCTTTGGCTAGAATCTATGCTCTGGTAATGTTTGAACATGTGGTATGCTAATATAACGATTTATTGTGTTTTCGCTGTAAGACACTTAGAAAATCTGAAATATTGTCTTTATTCACAGGATCTGTGTCTTTCGATTAGTGTATGCTGTGTATTTTTACGAAATGTTTGATGATTAGTAATTAGGTAATACACGTTGCTCTATTTATTTATTCTAGTCCATTTGTGACGGTGGGTGCAATTGTAAACTATGAAATCTACCTGAAATATGCACATTTTTCTAACAAAACCTATCCTATACCATAAATATGTTATCAGACTGTCATCTGATGAGTTTTTTTCTTGGTTAGTGGCTATCAATATCTTAGTTTAGCCGAATTGGTGATAGCACCTGATGGATTAAGAAACCGATGGAGTTAGAAAAGTGGTGTCTTTTGCTAACGTGGTTAGCTAATAGATTTACATATTTTGTCTTCCCTGTAAAACATTTTAAAAATCTGAAATGGTGGCTTTATTCACAGGATCTGTATCTTTCATTAGGTGTCTTGGACTTGTTATTTAATGACATTTAGATGCTACTATTTAATTGTGACGCTATGCTAGCGATGCTAATCAGTGTGGGGGGGGGGGGGGGGGGGGGGGGGGGGGGTGCTCCCGGATCCGGGGTAGAGGCTCGTTAGAGGTTAAATGTGTTTTGGTTTGGGTACCGTGAAGAAACTCATAGTTGTGTGTCTGCTGGGGTATATGCAGTACTAGTCAAAAGATTAGACACACTTACTCATTCAAGGGTTTTTCCTTTATTTTTTGTACTATTTTCTACATAGTAGAATAATAGTGAAGACATCAAAACTATAAAATAACATATAAAATAACACATATGGAATCATGTAGTACCCAAAAATATATTTTATATTTGAGATTCTTTAAAGTAGCCACCCTTTGCCTTGATGACAGCTTTGCACAATTCCGGCATCCTCTAACACCTCCCAAACCCGGATCCGGGAGCACCCCCATCACTAGAAAAGCTACTAGCATAGCCTAGCATAGCGTCACAAGTAAATACTAGCATCTAAATATCATTAAATCACAAGTCCAAGACACCAGATGAAAGATACACATCTTGTGAATCCAGCCATCATTTCTGATTTTTAAAATGTTTTACAGGGAAGACACAATATGTAAATCTATTAGCTAACCACGTTAGCAAAAGACACCACTTTTTTTACTCCACCAGTTTTTTACTCCATCAGTAGCTATCACAAATTCGACCAAATAAAGATATAAATAGCCACTAACCAAGAAACAACTTCATCAGATGACAGTCTGATGACATATTTATTGTATAGCGTATAGCATACCATTGCAACCACCATCACAACTCTCACCAAAGCGACTAGAATAACTACAGAGAGCAACGTGTATTACCTAATTACTCATCATAAACCATTTCTTAAAAATACACAGCGTACAGCAATTGAAAGACACAGATCTTGTGAATCCAGACAATATTTCAGATTTTCTAAGTGTTTTACAGCGAAAACACAATATAGCGTTATATTAGCATACCACAATAGCAAACATCACAACAGCATTGACTCAAGCCAAACATAGCGATTACGCATAAACCACCAAAAGATATTAATTTTTTCACTAACCTTCTCAGAATTCTTCAGATGACAGTCCTATAACATCATATTACACAATGCATATAGAGTTTGTTCGAAAATGTGCATATTTAGCGGCACAAATCGTGGTTATACAATGAGAAAAGTAGCCAAGCTGCAAAGAAAATGTCAGGAGAAATCTTGGGAAAGGCACCTATTCTAATCGAAAACTATTCATAAACTTGACTAAAAAATACAAGTTGGACAGCAAATGAAAGATAAATTAGTTCTTAATGCAATCGCTGGGTTAGATTTTTAAAATTAAAGCTACTGCGCAATACAGCGTGCGCTAAAGCGAGACCGCCCCATAATTCATGGCGGAATTATTATTTTACATTTGTCAACATAAATACGAATTAACAGCATAAAGACTGCTTACTATTAGCTGAGCTTCCATCAGAATCTTGGGCAAGGTGTCCTTTCTCCAGAACAATCGTCTTTGGGTTGAAAGATGTCCTCTTGTCCGGTCGAAATAGCCGCTAACGTTAGCCACCCACTGGAGAGGTGTCCAACTCGTGAAAGCGCGTCACAAGGAAATCCCAGAAAATCGCAATAAACTGATATAAACTGCTATAAGTCGGTTTAAATTAACTACCTTATGATGTCTTTAACACCTATAACGAATAAAAACATGACCGGAGATATAGAACTACTAAAACGAAAGCGTTTGCAGGACGCCATTGTGATGTCTTCTTGCGCCAGGCGCACCGTTGAAAAGGACGGTACTTCCGTTCCACGGTCTTATATAAGGTCCCAGATTGCGCAATCCACTCCATTCAAATTCTCCCCGCTTACTGACATCTAGAGGAAGACGTATGCAGTGCATGTAGCCCGATGGCTTACATGGGGACTTATAAACTGACCTCAGAACAGGGACCTCGATTTCTGAAAACTCACTCCCTGACAGGAAATATGCTGCAGAATGAGTTCTGTTTCACTCAGAGAAATAATTCAAACGGTTTTAGAAACTAGAGAGTGTTTTCTATCCAATAGTAATAATAATATGCATATTGTACGAGCAAGAATTGAGTACGAGGCAGTATAATTTGGGAACTCATTTTTACAAAGTCGAAATGGCACCCCCATAGGCTCAAGAAGTTAACTTTTAAAAGGTCAACCTGTTAATTGAAATGCATTCCTGGTGACAACCTTATGAAGCTGGTTGAGAGAATGCCAAGAGTGTGCAAAGCTGTCATCAAGGCAAAGGGTGGCTACTTTGAATAATCTCAAATATAAAATATATTTTGATTTGTTTAACACTTTTTTGGTTACTACATGATTCCATATGTGTTATTTCATAGTTTTGATGTCTTCATTATTATTCTACAATGTAGAAAATAGTAAAAATAAAGAAAAACCCTTGAATGAGTATGTGTGTCCAAACTGGTACTATATGTCCAAAGTCCCGTATGTCTGTTTGTAGGAGATCAGCTACTTCAACTTTTTCAATGTTCCTCCTTGGAGTTCAGCTACTTCAATGTTCCTCCTAGGAGTTCAGCTACTTCAACATGTTCAATGTTCCTCCTAGGAGTTCAGCTACTTCAACTTGTCCAATGTTCCTCCTAGGAGATCAGCTACTTCAACTTGTTCAATGTTCCTCCTAGGAGATCAGCTACTTCAACTTGTTCAATGTTCCTCCTAGGAGATCAGCTACTTCAACTTGTTCAATGGTCACACCCTTTACGTGCACATCTCCAGTTGAGGTTTAGGTCAATAAATCTTTTTTTTTTTTACCAAATACAATGCTTTTGATTTTAGATGTATTTAAGACCAGTTTATTGTTAACTTATTACCCGATCTGACACTGACTGTAACTTCGTTCGTTAACTTATTACCCCATCTGACACTGGCTGTAACTTAGATAGACTACACCACCCTCCTAGATAGACTACACCACCCTCCTAGTGTGTAGGCTGTTCCAGCCGAAGACAACATTACATACTTATGTTCCTAAACTTCTATTTCTTTTTTTTCTGTGGCAGGTGAGTTTCAGCCTGGCTTCATCACTTTCCGAGTGATAAACAGAGAACGTGCAGCCTTGGCCATCTGCTCTGGGGTCAAACCTATTGGCTGCAACATGGAACACGTGAGTAAGGCTACGGCCACACAGAAATGTACAGATTTAGTTTTTCCAACGGCAGTCATCAGTTGAGACAGACTACGTAACATGAAAGGCATCGTAATGTCTGTCAAAAGACCGTGGAATGCGATGACTATCGAGCAACAGCTGTTCCGCACATTGACGTAAAGTTTAGTCAACTTTTCTTCTAAGGGCAGAAAGAATCTGATTGGTTTAGGGCAGACCAAATCTGATTGGTTTCTAAAAGGTCAATGGGTGGACTTTAACAGATGCACAAACTTTTGAAAACATGGCATCGGTTTGAACTGAGAATTGAACTGAGAAAGTAAAACTTTGTTACAAGTTGAAACATTTTGAAATGTATTATTGTGTTACAGTAGTCAAAAGAATGTTGCAATATATCTAAGATACAAATGGTTTCCTGACTTGAAGCAAGCGTAAAATGTAGAAAATTAGCAGCAACATGCTAAGCTAATCAGAGCAAGCTAGCTAGCTAAGCATTCTGCAACCTCTTAGCTACTCATGTTGAATTAATAAATAGAGCTAACTAGCTAGCTAGCTAAGCATTCAGCAATCTCTTAGCTACTCATGTTGAATTAATAAATAGAGCCAACTAGCTAGCTAGCTAAGCATTCAGCAACCTCTTAGCTACTAATGTTGAATTAATAAATAGAGCTAACTAGATAGCTAGCTAAGCATTCAGCATCTACTTAGCTACTCGTGTTGAATTAATAAATAGAGCTAACTAGCTAGTTAGCTAAGCATTCAGCAACCTCTTAGCTACTCATGTTAAATTAATAAATAGAGCCAACTAGCTAGCTAGCGAGGTGTCAAATATACAAGTATGTCAGATAACACACTTTATTGAAACAATAAGTTGAATAATCTATATAAACCTTTTTTTTTAATGGGGATGGACAGCCCCCTCCTGCTGTTCAGAGACCATTCAGTCCTCTGAAGCCCCCCTCCTGCTGTTCAGAGACCATTCAGTCCTCTGAAGCCCCCTCCTGCTGTTCAGAGACCATTCAGTCCTCTGAAGCCCCCTCCTGCTGTTCAGAGACCATTCAGTCCTCTTAACCCCCCTCCTGCTGTTCAGAGACCATTCAGTCCTCTGAAGCCCCCCTCCTGCTGTTCAGAGACCATTCAGTCCTCTGAAGCCCCCTCCTGCTGTTCAGAGACCATTCAGTCCTCTGAAGCCCCCCTCCTGCTGTTCAGAGACCATTCAGTCCTCTGAAGCCCCCTCCTGCTGTTCAGAGACCGTTCAGTCCTCTGAAGCCCCCTCCTGCTGTTCAGAGACCATTCAGTCCTCTGAAGCCCCCTCCTGCTGTTCAGAGACCATTACATTTTCTGAAGCTGTTCAGAGACACTTCAGTCCTCTGAAGCCCCCCGCCTGCTGTTCAGAGACCATTCAGCCCTCTGAACCCCCCTCCAGCTGTTCAGAGACCATTCAGTTTTCTGAAGCCCCCTCCTGCTGTTCAGAGACCATTCAGTTCTCTGAAGCCCCCTCCTGCAGTTCAGAGACCATTCAGTCCTCTGAACCCCCCTCCTGCTGTTCAGAGACCATTCAGTCCTCTGAACCCCCCTCCTGCTGTTCAGAGACCATTCAGTTCTCTAAAGTCCCCTCCTGCTGTTCAGAGACCATTCAGTCCTCTGAACCCCCCTCCTGCTGTTCAGAGACCATTCAGTTCTCTGAAGTCCCCTCCTGCTGTTCAGAGACCATTCAGTCCTCTGAACCCCCCTCCTGCTGTTCAGAGACCATTCAGTCCTCTGAACCCCCCTCCTGCTGTTCAGAGACCATTCAGTCCTCTGAACCCCCCTCCTGCTGTTCAGAGACCATTCAGTCCTCTGAACCCCCCTCCTGCTGTTCAGAGACCATTCAGTACTCTGAATACTCCTCCTGCTGTTCATTCACTGGCATTTTCTACAAGAAATCTGCCTCCAGAAATAAAATATTCTCCCAAGTGGATGTGACACCTACTCCCGTGTCCAGCTGCACTGCTGCTTGGATTCCACCTGGCGATCTGTTCACCGTCTGCCCTGGTCTCTCTCTCCCTGTCTGGTACAGGTACCTCCACCACACTCACCCCTCTCTGTTCACCGTCTGCCCTGGTCTCTCTCTCCCTGTCTGGTACAGGTACCTCCACCACACTCCCCCCTCTCTGTTCACCGTCTGCCCTGGTCTCTCTCTCTGTCTGGTACAGGTACCTCCACCACACTCACCCCTCTCTGTTCACCGTCTGCCCTGGTCTCTCTCTCTGTCTGGTACAGGTACCTCCACCACACTCACCCCTCTCTGTTCACCGTCTGCCCTGGTCTCTCTCTCTGTCTGGTACAGGTACCTCCACCACACTCACCCCTCTCTGTTCACCGTCTGCCCTGGTCTCTCTCTCTGTTTAGTACAGGTACCTCCACCACACTCACCCCTCTCTGTTCACCGTCTGCCCTGGTCTCTCTCTCTGTCTGGTACAGGTACCTCCACCACACTCCCCCCTCTCTCCCTGGTTTGTCTCCCCCTGTCTGGTACAGGTACCTCCACCACACTCCCCCCTCTCTCCCTGGTCTGTCTCTCCCTGTGTGGTACAGGTACCTCCACCACACTCCCCGCTCTCTCCCTGGTTTGTCTCCCCCTGTCTGGTACAGGTACCTCCACCACACTCCCCCCTCTCTCCCTGGTTTGTCTCCCCCTGTCTGGTACAGGTACCTCCACCACACTCCCCCCTCTCTCCCTGGTCTGTCTCCCCCTGTCTGGTACAGGTACCTCCACCACACTCCCCCCTCTCTCCCTGGTCTCTCTCCCCTGTCTGGTACAGGTACCTCCACCACACTCCCCCCTCTCTCCCTGGTTTGTCTCCCCCTGTCTGGTACAGGTACCTCCACCACCCTCACCCCTCTCTCCCTGGTCTGTTTCCCCCTGTCTGGTACAGGTACCTCCACCACACTCCCCCCTCTCTCCCTGGTCTCTCTCTCCCTGTCTGGTACAGGTACCTCCACCACACTCCCCCCTCTCTGTTCACCGTCTGCCCTGGTCTCTCTCTCTGTCTGGTACAGGTACCTCCACCACACTCCCCCCTCTCTCCCTGGTCTGTCTCCCCCTGTCTGGTACAGGTACCTCCACCACACTCCCCCCTCTCTCCCTGGTTTGTCTCCCCCTGTCTGGTACAGGTACCTCCACCACACTCCAGCACTGTTGGGTCGAGTGACTCAGAACTTACAATGTCCAGCCCCAAGTAGTTATATATTTTATTTTTTTCTTGTGCATTTTGCTATTTTGCCTCATGACTCCTGCATACTTTGTTGACTACAAACGTTCTTTACCCAACCGTGGGAAAGACTATGTTTGTTCCCACACTCGGAACTCTGACTCTCTATTGGTTACACAGACTTTTGGCCTCCCATCCTATTCTAACCACCTCTCGTCGGCTTTGTATTCATGTTTCCTGATGAAATTGCAGTTCGATGTGATCTTGTTGCCATCTGATGCACATTCAGATGTTATAAATCATCACTGCAGAGCTCTCCTTGTCCTCTGCCGTGCCCTGATTGTATTACTGCTGATGATATCTTGAAACGTGCATGTACACCCTGGCCCATCTACTGTTGCTAGCCCTAATTCTGACTTGTGCTCTGATATCTGCTTCACTGATTTCTGCTCTCGTAAAACCCTGGGTTTTCTGCACGTTAAATACTAGAAACGTATTACCTATTTTTTTACTGTATCAGTAGCTATCACAAATTCAACCAAATAAAGATATAAATAGCCACTAACCAAGAAACAACTTCATCAGATGACAGTCTGATAACATATTTATTGTATAGCATATGTTTTGTTAGAAAAATGTGCATATTTCAGGTATAAATCATAATTTACCATTGCAGCCACCATCACAACTCTCACCAAAGCAACTAGAATAACTACAGAGACCATCGTGTATTACCTAATTACTCATCATAAAACATTTCTTAAAAATACACAGCATACAGCAAATGAAAGACAGATCTTGTGAATCCAGCCAATATTTCAGATTTTCTAAGTGTTTTACAGCGAAAACACAATATAGCATTATATTAGCTTACCACAATAGCCAGAAACACAACACCATTTACCAGCAGCAAAGGTTAGCGATCGTAACAAACAGGCAAAAGATATATAATTTTTGACTAACCTTGATATTCTTCATCAGATGACAGTCCTGTAACATCATATTACACAATGCATATAGGGTTTGTTCGAAAATGTGCATATTTAGCGGCACAAATCGTGGTTATACAATGTGATTAGTGGCCAAAACTTCAAGCAATCTTGGAGAGGCACCTAATCTAATCGATAACTATTCATAAACTTGACAAAAAAATAAAGATTGGACAGCAAATGAAAGATAAATTGGTTCTTAATGCAATCGCTGTGTTATATTTAAAAAATGAACGTTACTGCGCAATACAGCGTGCGCTAAAGCGAGACCGCACCGAAATTCATGGCGGAATTATTGTTTAACATTTTTCAACATAAATACGAATTAACAGCATAAAGACTGCTTACTATTTGCTGAGCTTCCATCAGAATCTTGGGCAAGGTGTCCTTTCTCCAGAACAATCGTCTTTTGGTTGAAAGATGTCCTCTTCTCCTGTCGAAATAGCCGCTAACGTTAGCTATGTGCCGGAAAGGTGTCCAACTCCTGATAGCGCGTCACAAAGAAATCCCAGAAAATCGCAATAAACTGATATAAACTGCTATAAGTCGGTTTAAATTAACTACCTTGTGATGTCTTTAACAACTATAACGAATAAAAACATGACCGGAGATATAGAACTGCTAAAACGAAAGCTTTGCAGGACTCCATTGTGATGTCCCTCTTGCGCCAGGCACCCCGTTGAAAAGAACGGTACTTCCGTTCCACGGTCTTATATAGGGCCCCAGATGGTGCAATCCACTCCATTCAAATTCTCACCGCTTACTGACACCTAGAGGAAGGCGTATGCAGTGCATGTAGCCCCGTAGCTTGCATGGGGACTTATAAACTGACCTCAGAACAGGGACCTCGATTTCAGAAATCTCACTTCCTGACAGGAAATGTGCTGCAGAATGAGTTCTGTTTCACTCAGAGAAATAATTCAAACGGTTTTAGAAACTAGAGAGTGTTTTCTATCCAATAGTAATAATAATATGCATATTGTACGAGCAAGAATTGAGTACGAGGCAGTTTAATTTGGGAACGAATTTTTACAAAGTCGAAATGGCACCCCCCTATTGACAAAAGGTTAAAGGTCCCCAAAGCAAACATCCCTGAGTCGCTTGTCTTTTCAGTTCTCTGCAGCGAGCGACTGGAACGAGCTGCAACAAACACTCAAACTGGACAGTTTTATCTCCATCTCTTCATTCAAAGACTCAATCATGGACACTCTTACTGACAGTTGTGGCGGCTTTGTGTGATGTATCGGTAAAGTGTCCAATCACTGGACACTTTAATAAACGGATCACTAGTCACTTTAAATAATGCCACTTTAGTAATGTTTACATATTTTACATTACTCATATCACATGTATATACTGTTTTTTATACCATCTATTGCACCTTGGCTTTGCCGCTCGGCCATCGCTCATCCATATACTTATATGTACATATTCTCATTCACCCCTTTAGATTTGTGTGTATTAGGTAGCTGTTGGGGAATTGTTAGATTACTTGTTAGATATTACTGCACTGTTGGAACTAGAAGCACAAGCATTTTGCTACACTCACATTAACATCTGCTACCCACGTGTATGTGACTAATACGATTTGATTTGATTTGAAGGTCAGTCAAATGAAACTGGCTCTCATGAGGATCGCCACAGGAAGAGTTACCTACTTTGCATCAGAGGATAAGTTCATTAGAGTTACCTCCACCTCAAGTAACAGACACATCTCAACATCAACTGATCAGAGGAGATTGTGTGAATCAGGCCTTCATGGTCACATTGCTGCAAAGAAACCACTACTAAAGGACACCAATAAGAAGAAGATACTTGCTTGGGCCAAGAAACACGAGCAATGTATTCCAAATGGGAGATTTTTGGTTCCAACCGACATGTCTTTGTGAAATGCAGTGTGGGTGAACGGATGATCTCTGCATGTGTGGTTCCCACCGTGAAGCATGGAGGAGGAGGAGTGGAGGTGCTTTGCTGGTGACACTGTCGATGATGAATTGAACCCTGCATGGCTACCACAGCATTCTGCAGCAATACGCCATCCCATCTGGTTTGTGCTTAGTGGGACTTTCATTTATTTTTCATCAGAACAAAGACCCAACACACCTCTCCAGGCTGTGATAGGGCTACTCTACTAAACACACCTCTCCAGGCTGTGATAGGGCTACTCTACTAAACACACCTCTCCAGGCTGTGATAGGGCTACTCGACTAAACACACCTCTCCAGGCTGTGATAGGGCTACTCTACTAAACACACCTCTCCAGGCTGTGATAGGGCTACTCGACTAAACACACCTCTCCAGGCTGTGATAGGGCTACTTGACTAAACACACCTCTCCAGGCTGTGATAGGGCTACTCGACTAAACTAACATCACTGTCAATGGAGCAGCATTTCAACTGTTCCACTTTCTAGTTTTTTTAAGCTTTTATCAAGAATTTTAGCTTGTTATCGTTTTCTCATTTACTGGCATATTTGATACCTCGCTAGTTAGCTAGTTAGCTAGTTAGCGAGTTTGCGAGTTTGCTAGTTTGCTAGTTTGCTAGTTAGCTAGTTAGCTAGTTTGCTAGTTAGTTAGTTTGCTAGTTTGCTAGTTAGCTAGTTAGCTAGTTAGCAAGTTAGCTAGCTAGCTCTATTTTTAATTCAACATGAGTGAACAAATTTGACTACACTTGATGTCAACCTGCAGTGGTTCCAGTGTGCATGGTTTTCCATCATGGTTATTTAAATAAATCATGATTGAGCGGGTGCGTGCGTTTTTCTAAATGATTTTGGCCGTATAGACGTGCCTGAATGTTGCAGAGAAAGGTGGGTGGAGCTACCGCCCTGCTTACTTCTGCTCCTTCTTCTAATGTCTTTTCTCGTCGCCGCCCCCCAGAACCTAATCAACGATCTGACACAATTACACCAGATTTTATTTATGATCTAAGTTACAGAGATTATCCATTGACACGTGATGGACAACAGAAATGATTGTCCGACAAAAAAAAAAATCACAAATTGTCAATCTCTTTACTACGCTGTCTGAAGAGAATTGACTAGAGTTTAACTTTTTACAGACGAAAAACAAAGAAATGATGAATAAATATTTGATTTCATTCTGGTTCACGTGTCTGTCTGGCCGTAGCCTAGGACGATAAAATGGTGTGTGTGTGTGTGTGTGTGTGTGTGTGTGTGTGTGTGTGTGTGTGTGTGTGTGTGCGTGCGTGCGTGCGTGCGTGCGTGCGTGTGTTTTTTTTTGTTTGCAGTACTGTGTTGGAGGAGGAGGACACTTCCCCGAGGCTGCTCCTAGACAGTGTGGTGACTTCTCCTCCTTTGACTGGGACGGCTACGGGACCAACACAGGCTATAGCTCATCCAAGGAGATCACTGAAGCTGCCGTCCTGCTCTTCTACCGCTGAGATCCTCAACGGCTTCATTCTAGGAAGCCTTTGATTGGCTAACTAGATTATTCACATTTCTAGCGTAGGAAGCATCATTTCACACACCTGTTTGGGGAAGAGGGTGATATGAGATGTAATACCGGTTATTGGCCACTAGGAGTGTTGATCAAAGAACAGACAGAGGTTCTAATCCTACTGATGTTACACCAAGAACTGTAACTTTCATATCTTGATATTGTCTTCGTTCCTCTTGTCTCTGTCTCTCTCTTCCTCTTGTCTCTGTCTCTCTCTTCCTCTTGTCTCTGTCTCTCTCTTCCTCTTGTCTCTGTCTCTCTCTTCCTCTTGTCTCTGTCTCTCTCTTCCTCTTGTCTCTGTCTCTCTCTTCCTCTTGTCTCTGTCTCTCTCTTCCTATTGTCTCTGTTTGTCTCTTCCTCTTGTCTCTGTCTCTCTCTTCCTCTTGTCTCTGTCTCTCTCTTCCTCTTGTCTCTGTCTCTCTCTTCCTCTTGTCTCTGTCTCTCTCTTCCTATTGTCTCTGTTTGTCTCTTCCTCTTGCCTCTGTCTCTCTCTTCCTCTTGTCTCTGTCTCTCTCTTCCTCTTGTCTCTGTCTCTCTCTTCCTCTTGTCTCTGTCTCTCTCTTCCTCTTGTCTCTGTCTCTCTCTTCCTCTTGTCTCCGTCTCTCTCTTCATCTTGTCTCCGTCTCTCTCTTCCTCTTGTCTCTGTCTCTCTCTTCCTCTTGTCTCTGTCTCGCTCTTCCTCTTGTCTCTGTCTCTCTCTTCATCTTGTCTCCGTCTCTCTCTTCCTCTTGTCTCTGTCTCTCTCTTCCTCTTGTCTCTGTCTCGCTCTTCCTCTTGTCTCTGTCTCTCTCTTCCTCTTGTCTCTGTCTCTCTCTTCCTCTTGTCTCTGTTTGTCTCTCTTTCTGAAATACTGAGCTACTATCAATCAAATCAATAAATTTACAGCAAGTTAAAATGTCCTGAATCCTCATTTAGTCAAATGTCCTTTAATGGACTCTGAATAAGTTACAATGCACACTATTATTTAATAGTGTATATTATTTTAGTGTTATTATTATTATTATTATTATTGTTATTCATATTATTTGTAATATAATTATTGTTATTAGTATTATTGTTATCATTCGTATTACTATTAGTAGTAGTGGTATTATTATTATTAGTAGTATTAGTAGTATTATTAGTATTATTAGTAGCATTATTAGTATTATTATCAGTATTATTACTATCTTTAGTGATAGTATTACTAGTATTATTAGTATTATTATTATTATTAGTAATAGTACTATTACTAATGGTACTATTAGTGTTATTATTAGTATTATTAGTATTATTAGTAGTAGTATTACCAGTATTATTATTGGTATTATTAGTAGTTTTATTAGTTTTATTAGTATTATTAGTAGTAGTATTACCAGTATTATTATTGGGATTATTAGTAGTTTTATTAGTATTATTATTATTAGTAGTAGTATTACCAGTATTATTATTGGTATTATTAGTAGTTTTATTAGTATTATTAGTATTATTAGTAGTAGTATTACCAGTATTATTATTGGTATTATTAGTAGTTTTTATTAGTAGCATCTTGACAAGAAACACAGAAACAAGAACCTAAGGGAGTGTCAGATAAAGGGGAGGTAACGAGTGAGGTAATGGAGTCCAGGTGATGAAGCGCAGGTTTG